>NW_003302554.1:3055138-3055902 GCF_000004255.2 Arabidopsis lyrata subsp. lyrata
CCAAGAAACATTAATAAATTTGTTAAAATATATTTGTAACTTTAGCAGCATATATATTAATCTACAAAACTCACAGTATGTATATGGTATTTAAAAGTACGCAAATAAGAATTTGGAACATGATTTTAATGGAATGAAATGAGAATAGGAATTACGAGACGGGATGAGAGGGGAACATAAATTAAAAATCAAACTAAATACCCAATTGGTATGAGTTCAGGTTATGAGCACTATATAAAATAAAGAGAAATTGTTAAAAATGCCCCTTTTTCAATACCCTTTTTCAAAAATGCCCCCTTTGAGAGTCCATTTTTAAGTTTGCCCTCTTTTAATTTTTAATGACCATTTTATCCTTATTTGAAACAAAATTAGGTCCACAAATACAAAATATTTTTTGGCGGGAAAAGTGATCCCCCAATTTTCCCGCCAAAACACTTGTAAAAACCTTTAAAATACCTTGTAAAATTTTTTCGTAAAAATTTTTCCCGCCAAAAAATTTTCCCGCCAAAAATTTTTTTTTGCGGGAAAAGTTATTCCGCAATTTTTTTGGCGAAATTTTTTTGGCGGGAAAATTTTTGGCGGGAAAAATTTACAAGGTATTTTAAAGGTTTTACAGAGTATTTACAAGTGTTTTGTAATGTTTTACAATGTATTTTAAAAGGTTTTACAAGGTACTTATAAGGTTTTATAAAGTTATTTACAACTTTGTAAAACACTTATAAAAAACCTTGTAAAATTCTTATAAGCTTGTAAAACCTTATAAA
>NW_003302554.1:3056136-3060288 GCF_000004255.2 Arabidopsis lyrata subsp. lyrata
ATTTTACAAGGTATTTTAAAGGTTTTACAAGTTTTTACAAGTGTTTTTGGCGGGAAAAATTGTGGGATCACTTTTCCCGCCAAAAATATTTTGTATTTTGTGAACCTAATTTTGTTATATTTCCTTATATATTTGTAATATCTTTTATTAAAAGAAGGGTAATTTAGTCATTTTGTACATAAAAAGGGGTACTTTTAAAAATGGACAGCCAAAGAGGGCATTTTTGAAAAGGGGTATTGAAAAAGGGGCATTTTTGTGAATCTCCCTAAAATAAATTTGTTTACATACATAACCTTGTACGTACGTTTTCAGTTCCACATATTCTATTTATGCCGGATACTGGACTGTCATATTTTTATTTCACGTATACAAGACAGGTTATGGAACCAAGAATTTATGACAGATATAGGACGGGATATGTTTCCCGTTCTAAAATAGTTACCTAGCTAATATACATGAAATAACCAAACTCAAACCGAATCTATATCCTATTTAACACATGTAATCAAACTATTAGAAATGTTTTGATTAGTTTAGAAAATAAAAAAGTAACATCATTTAACTTTTGCAACTAAATTATATCTTAGTTTTATCTTAAATATAATTTCGCACGTACGTGTAGGTCCGGATCTTAAAATATAACTATGCACTAACGCAACTGAATTTCGTTTATTACTCTAATTTTATATTATTTGTACTATTATAAAGTTCACTAACACAACAAAATATTTTATATTTTTAAAATCTATATAACAATTTCTATAAAAATATCTCTACACGTACGTGTGAATCCAAATCTAATACACTAAAATATATATCATAAAAACAACGAAATAATTTATATTGAATTAAAATTTGTTAGAACTTTTAAAAAAATATGAAACCCCGCACGTACGTGCGGGTCATGATCTAGTTGTTTATTTTTTTCGTATCATTTTGAATTTTTTCATAAAATCAAATACTCTTTTTACAGTATGTATATTATTATTAAGTAATCACCAAAAATGGTAACATATGAAACATTTAACCGTTTTGTTGGGGCCAAAAACAATGGTTTTGCTAGGCTCTTTTTAAATAATAAAATACAAAGAGGACAAAATAAACAAAGATAAATATAAGGGGCGAATGTTAAAGTAAATAATAATGTGTGGGCTTTTTTGTAATAATATTTCTCATTTCCTCTCCAATATTCTTCATCTTCTTCCCAATTCAATTTATCTCTTATAAAAAAAAACCTAATTTCTGGGACCTGTGCAGTCGCACAGTTCACTCAAAACTTTACTTAGAGATGGAAATAGTCGAATCTATAGAAGAGATTCCAGTGCAAAACCCACAAATAGAAGATTTTTCATGGGCTGATTTGACCTGGACCAAATTCGGAACATCAGAGCATCACGACGAAGTAGCACTGATTCCATATTCAAGAGTCGACGAATTCATAATCGGAGAATGCTCAAACGCAGAGTGCCCTACACGATTTCACATCGAAAGAGGAAGAAAACGTTCTCGAGGCAGCCTCAAAGAGTACAAGAGCGATGAGTATTTGGAATATAGACTGTAAGTTTCCATTTGAATCTCTTAAGTACTCAAAAGATCTCATTTTTCACTTGTGGGTTTCATTTGTTTTACTTCTACTTGAAGGTATTGGTGTTCATTTGGTCCTGAGAACTATGGAGAAGGTGGTGGTGTTTTGCCCAGTAGAAAATATCGTCTCAACACTAGAAATCGAGCTGCGAGACCTCAATCTATGAGAGGATGTACTTGTCATTTTGTGGTGAAACGACTCTATGCTCGTCCTTCACTTGCGCTTCTTATATACAATGAGAGACGACATGTCAACAAAGCTGGGTTTGTTTGTCATGGACCTCTTGATAGAGATGCTATTGGTCCTGGTGCTAAGAAGATTCCTTATATATGTAATGAAATTCAGCAGCAAACTATGTCTATGATCTATCTTGGGATTCCTGAAGAAAACGTTTTGGAGAAACATATTGAAGGGATTCAGAGGTATTGTGGTTCTGATGCAACTGTCGATAGTCTTGCCTCTCAGTATGTTCATAAACTTGGGATGATTATCAAACGTTCCACTCATGAGCTGGATTTAGATGATCAAGCTAGTATCAAGATATGGGCTGAGCGCAACAAGAAATCCATCTTCTTTTATCAGGAATCTTCGGAAACGGATCAGTTTATGTTGGGGATTCAAACGGAGTGGCAGTTGCAGCAGCTTGTGCGTTTTGGGCATTGTAGTCTTGTTGCAGCTGATTTGACATTTGGGATAAAGAGACTTAAGGTAAAATGGATCTTGTTTTTATGTCCGTCTCTGCTTTTGTGAAAGTTATGTGCTTAATCCTGATATCTTAAACATTGTGGCAGTATCCTCTGTGCACGCTTCTTGTATTTGATTCAAGACACCATGCTCTCCCTGTCGCTTGGATTATCTCGCGTAGCTATTTGAAATCTGATGTTACGAAGTGGATGAAAATACTACTCCAACGCGCCCAGAGTATTGACCCTGGTTTCAAAATCAATGGCTTTATCATTGACGATGCTGCAACAGAGATTGATCCCATAAGGCATGAATGATGATTCTTCAACTTTGTAGAAAGTTCGAAAATAGGATAAAGAGTCTATTGTGAACTGACTGAACTCTTTTTGTTGTTTTTCCAGGGACACATTTTGTTGCCCCATCCTTTTCTCTCTCTGGCGTGTTCGTAGATCCTGGCTTCGGAATGTTGTGAAGAAGTGCGATAGCCTTGAGGTTCAAAGAGATTTATTCAAATGTTTAGGAGAACTCGTGTACAGTATTTGGGATGGAGTAGATACAAAAAAGGCTTTAGAAAGGTTAACTCAGGATTTTGTTGATCAAACCGCGTTCATGCAGTATTTCACATCCACTTGGTTGCCTAAAATAGGTTAGGGCCTTAAATTTTCACCTTCTTATCCCTATTATATAGAACCGTGCACATGTACTCTTGGTCTTAGTGCCTTATATCTTCTTCAATTACTGCAGGAATGTGGCTCTCAGCTATGAAAAGTCTTCCACTTGCAAGCCAAGAAGCATGTGGTGCGATAGAAGCTTACCATATCAAGCTTAAAGTAAAATTGTTTGACGATACACACCTCGGTGCCCTTCAGAGAGTAGATTGGTTGGTACACAAGCTGACGACGGAACTCCATTCGAGTTATTGGCTTGATCGGTATGCTGATGAAAGTGATTCTTTCCAAAATGTTAAAGAAGAATACATTGCTTCTACTTCCTGGCACAGGGCGTCAGAGATTCCAGAATCCGCTGTTACACTAGACGAAAGTAACGTCCTTGTTGCAAAGGTTCAGTCTCAGAGAGATAGCGATGTAACACGAGTTGTGTGGAACCCAGGTTCGGAGTTTGCCTTCTGTGATTGCGCTTGGTCTTTGCAAGGAAATTTATGCAAACACATCATAAAGGTAAATACAATGTGTGAAAACCGCAAAGGATATGGTGACTCAATGTCTTTGCGTTCGTTCAAAGAGAAACTGAGAAACATAAAGATGAAACCTATGGATGACTCGATAGCCTTGGATCTGTCAATGGCATTGACGCTGCAGATGTTTGATCAGATAAAGCAGTTGGTGCGATTAAGCGGAACAAATGATATCAGCAATATAGTCAATGATTTGCCAGTGAAATGGGGTTGTAAGAAAGGCCGAACAACCATAGGCATTCCTGCATCCATAGCTGCCTTTACAAAGAAAAGGATTCAGAAACGAAAGCGATAAGTCAGAGATGAGATGAGAAGTGGTAGCATAGATCAATTCACTTGTATTGGCTTATAAGAACACGCTTCAGAGTTCAGAGTTAGAAAATTCATAGACGGTTAGCTATAGTGATAGGTTTTTGATAACAGCCATTTATTTCTCCGTTGCTTTTTGATGTGTGTAAATCTTCTAGGTTAAATTGATAATTTCATTGCAATATATTCAAGTATTTGGGACAAAAAGGATTTTTTTTTGGTTTAACATTAATCAAAATGTAAACAGAGGGTTTAAGTAGATATACATCAGAGGGTTATTTTGAATTGATAATAAACTTCAAGAGGATTGAAACATCTCTCTTCAGATACCGGAGGAAACAACTCTCTTCGGATTTAACGGAGGAAGCTCGGCGCGCGA
>NW_003302554.1:3060388-3072145 GCF_000004255.2 Arabidopsis lyrata subsp. lyrata
GAGAAAAAAGGGGGGACCACGTTTTCTTGTGAAGACTAGCTGGTACGGTTTAATTGATATTCATTGCAATATATCAAGTATTTGGGACAAAAAGGATTTTTTTTGGTTTAACATTAATCAAAATGTAAACAGAGGGTTTAGTAGATATACATCAGAGGTTATTTTGAATTGATAATAACTTCAAGAGGAATGAAAGATCTCTCTTCAGATAACGGAAGAAACAACTCTCTTCAGATATAAAGGAAGAAGCTCGGCGCGCGAGATTGGATCAAGGCACTTCGTCAAGAGGAGAAGTGGCTGGCTGTTTTGTTCCTTCCACACGGCGTAGAGCCTTGCTTGCATCACTAATCGGAGTATATATATTTGACGAGAGAAGGAGATTTGAGCCAGTGCAGCCTACTGGGAGCTGAAGAAAGACCAAAACATCACGAGTGAAATTGCAATCTAAGTAAAATATGTTGCTATGTTTCTTCTTCTTGATTGCATATTATAAGCTTAACCATATACTGTAATTCCATGTTGATTAATTAAGATTATGAAGAAGACAGAGACATGGATTTTAAAATCCATTAGAATACTGCGTTATTGCACGTGTGATTTGCAAAAACCGCCAACCAAAATCTGTAGTTATCCAAATTTTCTATAAAAGTTTTCAAATATTTTGAAGATCTTCTCCAACACTTAAACCGCCCTCTATATATATATTCCAAAACTTCTAGGGCACAGAAAAACGTGTTAGCAGCCATAACTGCCGATAATTACTGCTTCTCTGCCAGGTTTAAATCTCCCACCCTCTTGTCTTCTTGTCGTTTATCTCTGTTCTTCCTACTCTGTTCAGAACCGTGTATTGTTGATAAATCATCTTATAAAAGGTTTCTTTAGACCTCTCATGTTCTCTTCCAGGTTTTTAGATCTGTATATCATGTCCAGGTTTTAAATTGACTTCTTGTTGTTTTGTTATGCAAACACTTTTAGTTGCTAGCTTTGATGAACAAAGAAACGGGAGATAATATAGAAGGAAAAGGGAAAGGTGAATATATACGATGGAGACCAGAGGAGAGCAAACTGTTGATTGAACTAGCTGCTGACTGCTTCAAGCGG
Source organism: Arabidopsis lyrata subsp. lyrata (assembly GCF_000004255.2). Taxonomy (NCBI): domain Eukaryota; kingdom Viridiplantae; phylum Streptophyta; class Magnoliopsida; order Brassicales; family Brassicaceae; genus Arabidopsis; species Arabidopsis lyrata. The sequence continues at coordinate 3,061,490 of NW_003302554.1, forward strand.
GGATTGATTGATCCCAATGGAAGAATGCTCAAGGAAACTGTTGAGACAAAGATACTTCCGGTTCTTAACAAAACATTCAAGTGTAAGAAGACCTATAAGCATTACATAAACAGAATGAAGATTTTGAAGAACATATACCGAGATTCTGTCAATCTTCAGCGTTTTAATTCGAAGTTTGAATGGAATCCAATCATGAAGAAGTTCACGGCTCCTGATGAAGTGTGGATTGCTTACTTCAAAGTAAGTTTCTTTTCATTTTTGTCTACATAAGAGTAAGATGTATATGTAGTTGCTATTTTACATTGTTAATAATATATACATACTTTTTTTTTTTGTCTAGGACTATCCGAATCATAGACATATGTTTTACAAGACATATGAAGAATATGAGCATATGAAGCTAGTATTTGGAAAGAGGAGATTTGAGAGATCACCTTCACAAGCATGTAAAGTAGGAAAAAGTGAGAAACTGAAACAAGTAGATCTTTCTAGTGATGATAAGGTTCATGAGTCAATGGAAGTAGTTGTACCTGGTACTTCAATCTACTTAGAGAATTTCGTTGGAAATCCAGATCAAGAAGGTAGAACTGATGATGATGCATCGGTCACAAAAAAAGACGATTGCACAGAGCTAAGATCAATTGATTCGGCCACTGATCACATAATGCAAGGAAGATCAATGGCTGAGAAAAAAATGAAGAATGTTTGGGATGCTCTCAAAGAGATTCCTAACTTGGCGAACACAACCAGATACCAAGCTCTTAACATGATTTTAAAGCTTGAAATGAGAGACATATTCGTTAATATGTCTATTGAAGATCGCCTTGGTTGGATTCAGTGCACTATCCAATGAAGACTTGACTTTGTTAGAGCAACCTTATTGAGGGTCTCTTTTTTTTAGCTCCTAACTATTTTAAAATTTAAAATTTGCTTTTACAAAGTTAAGAGCCCCATGATTGTTTCTTAACTATTTTCTCTTCCAATGGTAATCTCTAATGAAGTTCTTAAAAAGAAGAAAAAAATCAAATTTTTGCAAAACAATGTCTTTTGTGATAAAACAAGAAGATGTACAAGCATTCATATAAACAAAACTACTATGTTTGGAACCAAAACTCAAAGTTAAACTCAAAGCCATTAACTGATTATGTTTTGCCATTCACACAAAACAGAGCACTTGAACAAATCTCCAAGCACCATAGACATGATTTCACTCGCATTCTTATCACCACAAGTTTTTTTAAGACATTGTTAGTGATTTGTCATGTCGCCACGAGCTTTTGTCTTCATCTTTACGATGCTGTGATTTGTCATCATCTCCACCACTTCGGTTACACTGATCTCTTGAACTTCTCCACGATCCTCTCTCTTCAAACATTTCAAAGCAAGTAATCAAGTTCATAAGACTTAGCAATTCTTTTAAAGGTTATGGAATGAGGAAAAAGAAAGGTGAGATAATTTGGGGAGAAGTACCAGAGGTTGGTCTTCTGTCACCTTTTGCATCACTAGGAAGATCATCATGCTGTTATAAGACACGCACAGGCAAGCCAAAGATTACATATAGCTGAGCATTGCAAGGCATTCAACTGTATGCAATAATCCCATCACATCAGCACAGATTAGAGGCTAAATATGCAGTAAAATAGCAACCCAGTAATCAATTATCTCACCAAAAATTTTAACTGAGCTAATACAAGATCAAATATAAAATCTTTTAGCCATTTCATGGGCAATGAAGCTCAGTAAAAAAAACATTCCAGCAGACCAAAAACTTCCAAGACATCCTATGACCACACATCTACTAGGACAGTAACAAAAAGAACGTTATCAGATGGAAAACAATAATGAAAGGTTTTGGATGTAACACTTGTTGATTTTTCGTTTTACTTTGTTTGGTATCCAGTGGTAGCAATTTTTTTATTGATCTTTTGTTTCTAGTTGGCTTTTTGGTTTTGGATTTTTAAAGTTTGCAATAGATTTCAGTTTATTAAGGCTTGAATTGCAACTGAAAATACCTTTTACAGAAAAACAAAATTGATATTAAATAATGAACCAATAGATATCATTACAAATCGTGCATAAATTGTTATTGACATAATAAATCGAAAGCATGAAACTCTACTAAATTAGAAAGAAAAATTACCAATGAGAATTCTTGTTCAGGTGAGTCTGAATTTGTTGGGGTTTGTTCGTTTTTGTCAATTTTTGTGTTGTGTTTTGTGTGGCATGTGAAGTTTTTGTTTTTGAGTGTGGAGGTTTGTGCTGTTTTTCTAGTCTTAAGTGTTTGTCTGGAAGTTCTGTTTTGTGTGATATTGTTTTGTTCTGTATTTGTAATTGTGTTGAGTGTTTGTGAATTTTTTTTTTTTGTTTTTTGGTCGTGTTTGTTGGTTTGGTGTGAGTGTTTTTACCATGAGAAGAGAGACAAAGAGATGTTACCCGACACTTCATTTGTTCTGGACTACGGAATTGCCTTTACGACTTTTGTCACTCAAAGACAAAAACCTGTGCATATGCCATGAAGCCACCAAATATCATTCTTTTTAATCTTGGGGCAACACATTACAAAATTGAACACAGAATAAAATATGTTTAGAGACAGAAACTTACATCTGTTTCTTTGCTTCAAGGTTGTTTTGAAATCTTTGGACGACAACCAGATGATCGAAAGGTACTTTAAAACACCTTTCCAAACGCCAAAGCTTTTGATGATTCAAATGGTTCTGGAGAAAACATCGTTAGCATGAACATATAAAGGGAACGAAGAGGATAGAACATGTTAATCTAACCAGATGATGGAGAGGTACTTTGAACAAATCATGATCTTACTTTTTCAAGCACAATAGCTAGTGATGGGCCTTGGATATACCATTGATAGTCTTTTCAATCTGAAAAAAATGCACACGACTAATCAGATATTTGGGTTCTCGCCATTAATAAAACCCAAGGATACCAACCGTTTCTTGTCCACTGACTCTCAAGATCTCGACAATGCATCCTTCGGCTGTTTTGTCGTACATTTTTCCTGGAATATAGAAGCATAACAAACTGAAACAAACAGACATGATCAGTGGTTAAGGCTGATGAGGGGGTATAACAACTTAAGATGAGTCACCTTCTTGCATGTATAACCTTCAAAAAGTCACTTAATCCAACAAGATGTTAGTTAACCAATCAAAAAGATCTTTACGTCCTTCTGCTCCCATTTTCCCATCTGCTAGGGCTACTATAATTTAAGGAATCTGCATTCGCAGAATAATAAGGACTGTAAGTTAATGTAATTATACTAGCAAGCAGAAGGTAAGGAAGATTTTTGTCAAGATGCACAATACCAAGCCACAAATCAAGAGCAGCCTAGGTGCATTCTCTCATGTGCTTCGTGGAGACATTTTGGAACATTAGATAGATAGAATTTGGTAAAACAGGTAGGCAGAATTACTGTACAGAGTAAAAAATATTTTCAATGCTTGACATGTATCACCAAGCTTGCTCGCTTTCTCCACAGCTGGTCCCCTACCTACTGCAACATCAATGGTAGTCAATGTTTTGCTTAAGAGCATAACAAGATTTTTGTTACTATCAAACAGTCGTAGACAACAAATGGTATAGACTAAAATAACAGAGAATTATAGAAAAAACACCTGACTTCATACAGAATTTTATTTACAGCATCACTTGACTCCAAACGCATCTACAAAGTATGAAAGACTTAGTTTCAACTCTAAAGCTTAAAATAAATTTCCAACAAAGAATTGTTAGGTTTAGACAAGAAAAGAAAAGTTGCAATTTGTACAGCACCTCCCAAACAAGACTCTCAAAGCCTTTAAGAAAATTTGAAACTGATGTCTTAACAACTCTCTTTGGAGCTGCAGTCACTGATGAACAAAATATTAAGAGATTAAGGGTAATCTTGCTATTGATGAACAGAACATAAGTAGAGCAAGAAAAACGAGAAATCCAAAAATTAAGACAATCCACACAAATATACCTCAAAAAGGTTTTTTTCTCATATTCGGCGTCAAGTGCACTTAGTAGAGCAGGTTTGAGATCATCAAGAAACACTTTGAAGTCTGCAAAACAAAAATAACATAGCTTGATTAATTTATTCAGATATGTTCTTTTAACAAAAAAAGTTAGCAAAAGCATAAGCCTTCACTAAGAACTCAAGCAAAAGCATAAGCCTTCTAGCAAGAGGAAATTTTTAAGTAGAGAAAAGTTCAAACCGTAAGTTTCAAAAGTGAGACACCAAAGACATCAACTGCCAAAACCATCAGTAGCAAGCCTTCACTAAGAACTCATGTTTTTAAAAAGCTACAAACGAAAGCCATGAATCATCATTGTGATCAGATTAAGATGAAATTCGAAGAAAAGTAACCGAACTAGCACATACCCTCTTGAAAACAAATTTAGGACCAACTGCTTCATAGAATGCAGTAGGGCACTTCATACCAGAGGCTCGTGTCTTTATATATGCAGCTTGGCCATTAGTGCTTGCGAATGATAGAAAAAAATCAGCCAAATGAGCAAGAACTAATTCTGTAAGGAGCAAAAAATAAAACTGATGTCAGAATTCAACATTCATCAACTGAATGTAGCTTTTTCCTTAGGAAACTTGCCGCAGTCCAAGATAGGTAAGTGATGATTTCAATGACTTGCTGCTGAAGCTGTATTTCCAAGTTAAATTAGTCTTAGGGGGAATAATACTAATATATATAAAAGAAGATTTATATGGGATATCAAGCATACCTGCACATATTTCTCATCCCAACCAGGACCTACACACAACAACCAGACCAAGATTTCCACTCACTTGCCTAGTTCTTGTAGACCTTTCAAAGCCAAAGTTGCACACGACTATATAATCCAAAAACCTCACCAAACTGATAAATACTTCCTTTTTTTAAAGGGCATCTGTGACATGGGCTAATGCAGCTTTGATCTGAAGAATTACAAGGCAACATAAAATAGAGCTTTGTATCAAATTCAGGAGCCTTGCACAACAGAATAATCCTATGTGTAGTGAAATTTGAAATAAATATAGAAAGAGGTAAGCACTAACGATTTCTTGAGAATAAAAGAGTCTTAAATGCCTCCAACAAACATTCAAGTCTTTCTTTTCATATCATATAGAAAGCTCTAGAATCTGGGGTCTGGGGTTTACAAGAGAATCCATCCCAGCAGGCTAAAAATGAAAAGAAGAATAAGATATTTAACAAAGAAGAACAAAGTCGAATTACATACCCATTTATAAGTATATTTATATGTACCTCGACATATGCAGGTGGTTCAACTTTCGTTCCATAAAGATCCAGCTTTTTTGCCTCGTTACTTGGTTTCCCAGTCCCAACCTTCTTGCTAAAAGCTATAAACTGTCATCTTTTTAAAAGAAATCTCCAGTCGCTCGCTTTATAATGTTGTTGACCAGGGGTTTGGCGTTCAAGTCATATTAATTAAGAAAACAGAAAAAGCTTGAGAAACAAAATTCTTATAAAAGATACATGATTCAATCTGAAGATATTTTCCACCATCACAGATGAGAAAAAGTTGTAAAAAATGTTACCTAGCTCTTGCTGCAAGATGCCATTTTCTATTGTAGTGGCATGATCATATGAAAATAAATACGAGAAACAAATATCGAATATAGCCAATTCTTAGGTTTCTGCATTGCTTTCTCTTTCTCTTGGGTTTGTGAAAATTCTTAAGTTTTTGTTTTTGTTTTGAGCTTCCTTTTGTGTGTGTTTGAACTTTGTTACTATTGAGTGTTTTGTAATATGTTTTATTACTTTTTGGTTGTGTTTGACTTTGTGTATGCGTGTTTTGTTTTTTGTTGTGATTAACTTTGTGTATGCGTGTTTTGTGCTCTCTTTTTGTTGTGTTTGAGTTTTATTGTGTTTGAGTGTGTTGTGTTCTGTTTTTGTTGTTGTGTGTGAATGCGTGTTATGTTTTGTGCTATTCGTTTTGTGTGTGAGCGAGAGAGAGAGACTCTACCTTGGCTTTCGTTTTCTCTTGGCTACCCAATCGTCTCCCCAATGATTTGTCTCTGCAGCATAAGAATCCATTCTCCTGAAACCGAAAAAAATAATTAGCAAACCTTTTTGGCTTTCCCATGTGCAAAAAAACAACTAAATGCACTTTCTTGGTTACATTATCCCTACAGATACAAGTTCTTTAAATATTTTACTTTCCAGTATCCTCTCCCTAAATCAATCAAGAGAAAAGCTTACATTAGCACTAGCGACCAAAGTTTATCTTTCGAATATCATCTTCTCAAATAAATCCAGAACCAAGCTTACATTACATTACAACTCCTGTAAGTTACAGTTGAGCAATTGAAGAGCTCATTTCAACAGGAAGACAAAGGCACGAAAACATGAAGTAAAAGCGAGAAACAGAGAAACAATTAACTCATGTAAATTCCATAAAAAGGGAATCATACCACAATTGTAGTCAAAACACGAGCATCTGCGTTCACTGGCAATCTTGCGAGACATTATCAAAGTGCTCCATATTCAGTGGCTGCCAACGTAGCAAATCAAGACGGTTTTGGTGACTGGCCAATAACTAATCACAAAGCTTGAAACGGTCTGTAACATCGGCATAAGAACAAGAACAAGAATCAAACCGGAGACAGTGATGCAGAACAAATCTAAACCAAAAACAAAGCAGCACAAAACTGTTCACGGTGAAGTTACGGCCATCAAACTCCTTCCCGATCATCTCTTCGATAGCATTCCATGGAAGATTTATTGTCCTTAGAGATCCCGAATCAGAATCCCCTTGATCTTCTAATTCTCGTGATCTGTCAAAACCAAAATCACAAAACTATCATAGAGATGGTATCCATGAAATTACAAAATCGATCGATCTCTGGGTTCACGAAAGCAGGAAGATTAACATACCAATTGGGATAAATTAGGTAACAATAACAAAGAACGAGAGACATAGTAACGATAATCGAATCAAGTAAACATATCCTTCTTGGAATCAGAATGATCGGAATTGCCTCGACGGAACCCTAAATCTGGGAGTCGTGTAACTGACCTTAGAATCGAGAACGCCCTTTCTAGTGTTAGATCGTCCGTGGCCCAAGCGAAGCCGCCGGAAAAAAGCATTGATACGGTGAAAGAGAATTTAGGGTTTTAAAAGAGCGAAAATTATCAGAGAGAGATTTGTTTACGTTAACTCTTCTTCAAACGGTCAATTGCTACCGTTATATAGAAAAAAAAAAAAAATCAAATTGCAAAAGAAGAACCCAAGACAAAAGACCCGTTTTAGATATTCAAATTTCAGCTTTGTACACGTCATAATTGTTAGCTGCGAGGAAGACCTAAACCAGGATTTTAAAATTTTGGTTTAGTAAAGTCTTATTTTGTTGGTCAGGACTAACCATGATGTAAGCACCCTGATCTCATGAACCTATTTTGATTGGTTCGGTTTGGTCTGAAATGTGTGTCAATTACAAATAACTAGGTGATTGCCCGCGCGCATGCGCGGGAAGAATGTTGTATAAATGGTAAAATCATGTGAAATAAGGGATTGTTTAGGTGTTACTTGGTAGTGTAAGAAAAAAATGGTAAATTGTTTAGGATTTAGTGTGGTAAAATTATGGAAAATGATGAAATTTAAAAAATTCAATAATATTATAAATGCTAAAAAATAATAATAAATCATCTTTTAAAATCATTCACCAACAAAATAAGAAATCAACGAACATCATCACTCCATGGCATTCTCCTTCCGTGTGATGATTGGTACTTGGTCATTTTCAGGATTCCTGACATCCGATTAAGAACACCATAAACAGTGAATGTCCAGTCGCCAACTTTAGAGTTTTGATTGTAAACGGAAAAAAAAAATACTTACCAACAAAGCATCTCGTCGGTAATACTGAGATCCGGATTCAACATAATCCTCGTACTTCCGGTAACATTGGTACATCTCCACCTATGTTCCTGTGATAGTTCTAATTTCACAAACTTGATAATACATATCACTGTGTTACGTGAACGATGCTTCCATAAGTCATAGAACTCGACTGCAAGGTCACCCGTTAAACGACACTCTAGATGGATACACCTAATTTTAAGATTTGAAGAAGTCATATAAGACATTATATTCTGGTTTAAATCTTTAAAAGAATAGTGACTTACTCAGTATCACGTAAACCAAAGTACAGCTCAAAATATCCTCCTTGAGAATGTTCCACGGAAGGAACAAAAACCAACTCTCTCACGTTGACAATTTTGCCAACAACATCTATGAAACACACACATGAATAATACAGTCAGAACATGAACCGCAAATAAACTCCAAAAGCACAAATAAATTTATAAATTAGGCTTACCAACGCAAATATTCGGATTAACAATACCACTCAATATACTCACAAACTCAGTTAGATTGAAATAGGTTCTACTGGAGCACATATTAATACTTTGCACTAAAGTGTCCGAACGAAACACAATCTTGAATCTATGCGGTACTGGTCTCAATATGCTGTTAACCCGTGATACATCAAAATTTTTAATGCTCACCCACTCATCGATTATCAATCTTGAAAGATAATTATCAATTAATTCATCACGAACAACGGCTTGGATTTGTGTGAACTGCAAATAAAACGTCAAAGACAAAACCAATTCAATTTAATATCGGAAACATGTATAGCAGGTAAGTTATCAAAAAACTAACATGCTCGTCACCCAAAATCATATTGAGCTCTCTACCCGTGCCACGCGAAACAGACCAACAATTCAAAATCTTCACCGAGACAGACCACTCACCCATGTTAGGGTTAAGAGACGCAATACGAAAATAACCACCATCACATGAATCAGATGTAAAAGGTATCATTGTAGAACCCATAACAAAAGATTACGCGGCTAAATATTCCAATGAGGTATAAATGCGGGATACATATATGTAGACCTAACGATTATTTGGAAAGAACATAAAAATGGAAAATATATATTAAAAACTAAATCAGAAAATTAACAAAAACGACTATTGATTAAACGATATAGAATTTATCCATAAAATTAATAAATTAAGTTTTTAAAAAAGAAACCAAATCTCAACAGTTAAACTGAAATATATACTAACGAAACTTAAGGGTAAAAAATATCACTCTATTATCAACACCATAATAATAATATATACAAATGGTGTAAGTTATTAGGGACGCAAATAAAGTTCCATTTTACCTAACGACGGAAACCAAAACCACACGATGCATTTTGAGAAACAACTTTTTTGAATGAGTAATACAAAAAAACTATAACCAATGACAAGTTATGTATCATGTATGTCACCTCAACAGAGTTTTTAACTATGTCATATAACATCTTTCAGACTAAATTACAAAAACTCACTAAAGCGAAATATATATAGAACTATAACGCATATCCAGAAACTATACTATATAAATAAAATTGTAACTATTAAAAGTGTCAATTTAGTATTTATCACAATCGATGCATATCATAACAGTATCCCTAATTGTAGAGATTTTGTTTATTATTACACGCGATTTCCATAATAATCGCGATAAAATAATATTTTTTTCTTTCTTTTCGGGCGTGTTGATGTAGTAGTTGATTTTTTTTTTTTTTTTTTTTGTTCTTTTTGTTTGGTTTGCTTATATATAATAGCGTGAATAATAATAATAAAACAGAGGAGAGAGTATATATTAAAATTAAACGGAATATCTAAAAGCAAGTAGATATATCGAACTATAAAATACGGTACAGACGACGTCAAATCGCAACTGGTTATTTTCTAATTATTACTACAAAACAATACAGTTAATCCCATTCAATTTTTACCGGATACGAACATAATAAAAAAAATTACAGAAGAGATAAGCGATGATAACCTACACGCATCGTCTATGTGTCGAGAAACATGATAACAGTCGTCGGAAGTTCTAAGTCTTTGTAACAATGATAGCAAACACAGACGCATTATTGTTCAACTATCAAAGAAAATTACGCATAAACAGAAATATTCTAGAAAAAGTTATAAATGAATATCTTAGAAAAAGTGATACAGCAACAAATACATGTAGTTAAAAATTATGGATTACGCGGTACTTCGTATATAATTCGCATTACGAACATGATATAGTCGATAATCATATTAAATACACAAGAAAGAACAAACCCAATTAAAATAACAAATTCATAAATAATAAATCAGAAAGGTTAATAATTCCCAAAACGATAAAATGATAAAATAAATAACACCAAGACACTATTATATTGATAGTATTAGGTGGAATAATAAACCAATACCGAAACTATAACACCGATAAAGCAAAACCAAGACAACGATAACAAATCTAGGCCAATATCACATTGACATGTCATCACATTTGTAAGTTAAGAGTCGGCGAACTATACCAAGACGCACACCTTCAAAACCGGCATGATGGAATCCAAGATCACCCATCACCTTACGCATAACACGAAAACCATACCACTCTAATTGCACATCGGATAACTCCAACCCTAGTGTAATAAAAAGCAACACCTTTTTGAGACACAACTATCAAGTCAAACAACATCTATAAGTATTTAGTATTGATGATAGATTAATACCAGGATTATTACGCGCGATTTTCTGTTCAGCCAACACATCACCACTCAAAACTCGATAGCAAGC
>NW_003302554.1:3077937-3078822 GCF_000004255.2 Arabidopsis lyrata subsp. lyrata
AAATGAATAGATAACATACCCGTGAGATCTGTATAAAATCATAAGAAACCATATAGCAAATTAAAGAAGCTACTCAACATACATCAGCTATCATGCATCTCACATTATAGGACGTTGTTTCATCTAGCATAAGTTGTTTGACGGTCAACGAAGAAGAAACCATGTGTTTTAACTATCGCGTTTTATGGTGCTTAAAACTCATTGCGTAATTATAAAGACACACCGTCAATAAAAAAAAAAATGTTAAGAGAACGCAATACAGGAATAATAAAATAAAATCTTCATTGCAGCGTTAATAGTTCAAAACACCGTCTATAAAAAAATATTCTATTATTTTGCCGAAACAAATCTAATAGTATAGAGAGAACCAAGCAGAAACATAGTTTATAAAACCCTAAAATAAACAGAAATAAATCAAAACGATGAAAACAATCTAATCTATCTTAAGATTGTTAAACTGATCACGCATCTTATATTCCAACGAAGGATCACATGTAGGACCACCAGCTAAAGCGACTCTCTTCCGTAATTCCGCATAGACATTGAACGTAGAGTTTTCCTTACGCATAAATGTCTCAAAGTTTTGGATTTCATTGTAGGCATACTCCGGCTCTAGAACAAAATAATAAAACATTATCCATCTGACGATATTTGTAAATATTGGCAAAAACTAACGGTGTACATTTACCATGATCGTTAAAAATAATTTGTTGTGGAAACAACACATCTTTAAACAATACATCCCAGGTAGCATCCCAGACCGACAACGGATCTGCCTCGCAGAAAACATCCATCAGCATAACAAATAAACCACGCAATCTATCGACCGACAACACCCACGAAGCCGCTTGTTGGATAGCTACGATACATTCATCCGTCTGGCTA
>NW_003302554.1:3090153-3092095 GCF_000004255.2 Arabidopsis lyrata subsp. lyrata
GAAAACAGAAAATTTACATCCACAATAGAACGACATTATATTTGCTCTAATTTAAACTTACCTTAAGAATATTTTATATTTTTTGTATTTGCCAATCGGAAAGATACAATAAGATATAAACTTATCAAAATGAAGGCATGTTAACATATAACTATTTAATCAAAAAATACCATAAAGGAATATATATACATTCCGATCAACTAATTTTATAGATAATTGCCAAATGGAAAAATATAAAATTTATATTCACAATGGAAACCATATATATATAAAGTTTAATATTATCTAAAATATTTTATATTTAAATATTATCGATTTTATATTTTAAGGAGCCCTATATATAACACCACGTCGGCGTGACATCTAACCTAAACCTATAGCATATTTATATATATAACAAAACCTATACATCAAATCATAAGGCACCGAATCATGGGTGATAATCACGACGAAGATCAAGTGTTCAAGGCATGGTTGAATCTAAATAAAATCAACTCGATGGCTAGACAATTAACATTCAACGAAATACCAAATCATTTCACGTGGGATAGGACCAAAAAACAATTTAGGCCAAGGAAAAGAGGACCCCCTAGAGGAGGAGTAATGTATGTTTCGCGTAAGATTAACAACAATCGTCACTTGAAAAGGCTCGCAGGAATGTTAAGAGGACCTACATGTGACGAAGAAGTCAGGACTCACGGAGGTATTGTTTACCCAACATACGAAGAAGCTTGTCGGGCACATGGGATATTAGAAGAGTGAAGAAACAATTATTATTACGAATCTATGTATCTCTATATAAAGTTTATTATTATAATATATAAAATATTTTATATGAATTATGGACTTCTTTTTTGGTATTTGTTTATATGCGGAGAATCCAGTCATACTTGCAAGAATTTAACGCTTCATGGCATGAAATAAGTTTATCCTCCCCATAGTATAGACACCGTGAAGCGTAATTTCTATCGACGCAACAATTTATACTATTTTGAGTTCGAAAGCAAATAGTAATTAGGGCTACTTTATAATGGTAATCTCTTTTTTGGAAAGATCAAAACAAAGTAAGCTTACTTTTTAGATATATTCAACTTTTAACATATTTTAACGAAATTTTAATTAAAAAGGAAAATATTACATATATCTCTATAATCATACCAAACTTATATTGAAAATAGATTTATAACAATAATATTGATCATAAATATCATATTAAGGACGTCAGTATATGGTTATAACTTTCATTTATCAAGTGTATGTACGTTTTAATACGTATACAGTAGTAACATTATATTAACTACGATATGTATATATATCAATATTTTTAATGCATATACTTGTAAGCATGCACATATATTTATCAATATCATGTATAATTTATGTCTGTCATGAGTGAACAAAAACGACGATAGATGAGGTTGACGTTCAAATATCTAACGATAGTACGATATAATCCCACATCGGGACGGTTGACTAAAATAAATCACTTACGTTTAGATATAACATGGCAACATAAAATATATAAATTGCGTCACTGGAATATTTAAAATCTTGGCATTTCTGCCTACAAAACTTGTATAATAATAAAAAACCAAGTAAAAATTAAAACACATGCAAGTATCAATGCATAAAAAATAAAACCAGCACATTAGCTCCGTAACCAATACTATCAGCGGTTCTCACTTACGGGTAAAGAACCTCCGCATCACCAAAAACTCAGGACATTCATGATCGAAGAAGAATTGAGTGCACGTGCAAGCTGTAGTAGCAGTGACGTTGCCTATAAAATAAAATAACTCAAGTTTAACACAAACAGGGAAATCTATATAAATATTATTTGTAACAATGCAATGGTAGGACCTTCGACGACTTCCAATTTAGCGAATCTGACGATGAGAATTTGGAAATCACCAATCCATTTTCTTCCGTTCATTCATAAACG